>NW_027667294.1:680000-690000 GCF_963924665.1 Micromys minutus
CCAGGTGACTAAGAAGTTTTAACGACACGCGAACCACACGAAACGACTGTGAAATCTCAGTAATAGGTTGCATGTCGTAAATGACTGAAAACGCTTCCTTGGTGACTGAAAAGGTTACACGCTTCGCAAACCTCACTAAACGACTATAAAGTACCAGAAACATACGGCGCGTGGGTTATAATAGAAAACGTTGCCCCGGATACTGAAAGGGTAAAACGACCCGGAAATGACCCAAAACGACCAGGAAGTTTTTGGAATAGGCTGCACATAAGAAGTGACTGAAAACACTGCCCGACTGACAGAAAAGTTGAAAAGAACTGGGATCCATCAAAAGCGACAGGCATGTTCCCAGAATAGGCTGCACATTGGAAGTACCTGAAAACGCTTTCCTGGTGAATGAAAAGTTGAAATGAACTGAGTCCCACCCTAAGTGACTGGGAAGTCCATAGAGTAGACTGCACGTAGGGAGTGTTTGAAAACGCTGCCTCGGTAGAAACGATCTGCGAATAACCCAAAACGACTGTGAAGACCTTGGATTAGCTGCACGTTGGTAGTTCTTGAAAACGCTGCCCCGTGACTGAAAGTAGAAACGACAGACGAAACAGCAAAAACGACTAGGAAGTACCCGGAATAAGATGAACATCGGTTATGACTGAAAACGCTGTCCCGCTGACTGAAGAGTTGAAAGAATGTGTGATTTACAAAAAAAGACTTGGAAGTACCCAGAATGGACTGCACGTCGGAAGTGACTGCAAACTTCACCGGTAAATTTAAATAGACCCGCGAACCTGTTAATGTCTCTGGGAAGACCAAGGAATCAGTTGCACTTTGGGAGTGACTGAAAACAATGCCCGAGTGACTGAAGAGTTGAAACGACCTGGAAACCACACGAAACTACTGGTAATTTTTCGAAATGAGCTGCACATCGGAAATAAGTGAAAATGCTACACAGGTGACTGTAAATTTGAAACGATCAGCGAACCAGTCAAAGCAACTGGGAAGTCCACGGAGTGGGTTGCACGTCGGAAGTGATTGAAAACGCTACGCGGGTGACTGAAAAGTTGAAACGACCCGTGCACAAGCCTAAACGACTGGGTAGTCACAGGAATGGGTGACATGTCAGAAGTGACTGAAAACGCTGCACTGTTGACTGAAAAGTTGAAACGAACCGGGAACCACCCGAAACATCTTATAAGTCACCGGAAGGGTTGCCCGTAGAAAGTGACTAAAATCGGTGCGCTGGTGACTTACAAAATTATTCGACCCGCCAACCACACAAAACGACTGTCTCTGAAACGTATTTCATGTCGGTTGTGACGAAAAACACTGCCTCAGAGACTTAAAAAGTTGAAACTATCTGCTATCCACCAAAAGCGACTGGTGAACCCCCGGCACAGAGGCTATTTAAAAGTGACTAAAAACGCTACCCCTAAACAGTGAAATGTAGAAACGAACTGCCCCAGAAACTTTAAAGGTGAAACGGTATGTGAACCACCCGAAATGACTGGGAAGTCCCAGAAATGTGCTGCATAACGTGACTGAAAATGCGTGTCTTGTTACTGAAAAGTTGAATGAAACCGAGAACCACACAAAACAAATGGTAAGTCCATGAAACGGTCTGCACGTCGGACATGACTGACAACGCTGCATCGGTAACTGAATATTGAAACGACACGCGAACCACACAAAAGGATTGAGAGGTCATCAGAACGGGATGCACTTAGAAATTGACAGAAGACACTGCCCATTGACTTAAAGTTGAAATGACCCGCGAATCACCCAAAATGACTAGGAAGTCCCGAGATTAAACTGCACGTTGGAATTAATTGAGAACGCTGCTCTGATGACAGAAAACTTGAACCGTGATCCTCCTTAAACGACTGGAAGACCCGGAATGTGCCGCAGTCCCGCTTACTGTAAAGTTGAAACAACTCACAAACCACCAAAAACGACTGGGAAGGTCACCGAATGGGCTGCACGTAGGAAGTTACGGAAAACGCTGCCCCAAGTGAATGAAAATAGAAAACACTCGCGAACCTCTGAAAACGACTGGGAAGTCTCCGGAATGTGCTTCACATTGGAAGTGACTAAAATGCTTACCGGGTGACTGAAAAGTTCAAACAACCCACAAAATTCACAAAAAGACTGGGAAGTCCTCAGAATGGGTTGCACGTCCGAATTAACTGAAAATGATTTTGCGGTGACTGAAGAGTTGAAACGACCTGAGAATTACCCAAAACAACTGGGAAGTTCCTGGAACGAGCTGCACGTCGGAATTGACTGAAAACGTTGTCCAGGTGAATGAAATATTCCAATTTCGAGCGAACCACGCAAAAAAGAACTCAGAAGTCATCGAAACGGGCTGCTCATAGGAATTGACTGAGAATAGTGCCCCAATGACTGAAAACTTGTAATGAAACGACAATCGCCCATCTTTACTGGGAAGTCTCCGTTATGGGATGAACGTCGGAAGGTACTGAAAAAGTTTCCCCGGTGACTAAGAAGTTGAAACAACATGTGATCCACCAAAACGACTGGGAAGTATCCGGAATGGGATGTACGTCGGAAATGACTGAAAATTCTACCCGGTGACTGTAAAGTTTAAACGTTTCGAGAACCACCCAAAACGAATGGGAAGTCACCGGATGGGCTGCATGTCTGACATGACTGAAACGTTGCTCATTTGACAGAATAGTTAAAAAGACCCGCACACAGCTCAAAACGAGTTGGAAGACTATGGAACGGGTTGCATGTCTGAAGTGACTGAATCGCTGCCCCTTTGGCAGAAAAGTTGAAACGACCCGCACACAACTCAAAACGAGTGGGAAGACCACGGAACGGGTTGCACGTTGGAATTCACTGAAAACTTTTCTTCGGTGATTGAAAAGTTGAAATGACCCGCAAATCATGGAAAATGACTGGGAAGTCCTGAGAAAGAACTGTACGTCGAAAGTGACTGAAAACATATCCCTGTGACTCAAAAGGTCAAACGACCCGTGAAGCTCCCAAAACGACTGGTAAGTCTTCTGAACGGGCTGCACGTCGGAGTTGACAGAAAATGCTGTACTGGTGACTAAGAAGTTGAAGCGACCCGCCAACCACCCAAAACGACTGGGAAGTTCTCAAAATGGGCTGCTCATAGAAAGTGATTGAAAAAAGTTTCAAAGACTGAAAAGGTGAAACAACCCGCAATCCACCAAAAACGACTGGGTACGCCCTGGAATCGGCTTCATGTCCTTTGTGATAGATAACGCTGTCCCGGTGACTGAAAAGTTGATACGTCTCGTGAACCACACATAACGAGTGGAAAGTCCCCGACACATGCTGCACGTCGTGACTAAAAATGCTGAAACGGTGACTGAAAGTTGAAACTACACGCGAATCACACAAAACAACTGGGAAATACCCGAAACCTGCTGTACTTCGTTATTGACTGAAGACACTACCCCAGTGACTGAAAAGTGGAAACTACTACTTTCCCTTTTTTCTGTTTCTTTCTCTCTCCTACCTCTTCTCTTTTTTTCTTCATCTCTCCATTCTTGCTCTTTACCTTTATCTCCTTTCTCTCCTTTTTCTCTCCATCTGTTGCTGCTCTGGACTCTTTTTCCTTTTTGTCATCTCTCAATTTTTCACTCTCCTTTTTCTTCTCTTTATCCTCTCTTTCTCTGTTTTTCTCTTTCTCTCTTTCTCCTCTCTATTTCTCTATCTCCTTTATCTCTCTCCACTCTCTCCTTCCCCTCTATCTTTCTGTCTCTCCCCTCTCTCAACTCTCTCTTTCTACTCTCTCTCTTATTTGTTCCTCTCTCTCCTCTCTCCTCTCTCTCCTCTTTCTCTCATTTTTTTCTCTTTCTCTCTCCTCTCTCTTTCTCTCCATTATGTATTATTCTCTCCCTCCTCTCTGTCCTCTTTCTCTTTCTCTTTCTCGCCTTTCTCCTATCTCTCACTTTCCTCGCTCCTCTCTGTCTCTTTGTTGTGTCTTTCTCCTCTCTCTTCTCTCACTCTTTCTGTCTCTCCTCTCTCCTCTCTCCTCTGTCTTCTCTCCTCTCTTTCTCCTCTTTCTAACTTTCACTCTTCTCTCTTTTTTCTGTCTACTCTTTATTCTCTCTCTCCTCTATCTCTTTTTCTATCTCCTCTCTCTTGCTTCTCCCCTGTCTTTTACGCTTCTCTCACTTCAAAACCCTAAACACTAAACCCTAAACCTAAACCACGCTAAAATTTAAACAATCCTAAACCCAAAACCTTAAACCCTAAACCCTAAACCCTAAACCTTAAACTTAACAATAACCATAACACTAACCATAACCCAAACCCTAACCCTAACCCTAACCCTAATCCTAACAATATACCCTAAACCCTAAACTTAACCCTAACCCTTACCCTAACCCTAACCCTAACCCTAACCCTAACCCTAACACTAACCCTAACCCTAACCCTAACCCTAACCCTAACCCTAACCCTAACCCTAACCCTAACCCTAACCCTAACCCTAACCCTAACCCTAACCCTAACCCTAACCATAACCCTAACCCTAACACCTAACCCTTACCCTAACCCTAACCCTAACACTAACCGTAACCCTAACCCTAACCCTAACCCAACCCTAACGCTAACCCTAACCCTAACCCTAACCCTAACCCTAACCCTAACCCTAACCCTAACGATAACCATAAACCCTCCCTGACCCTAACCCTAACACCTAACCCTAACCCTAACCCTAACCCTAAACCTAACCCCCCTAACCCTAACCCTAACCCTAACCCTAACCCTAACCCTAACCCTAAACCTAACCCTAATCTTAACCCTAACCCTAACCCTAACCCTAACCCTAACCCCTAACCCTTACCCTAACCCTAACCCTAACCCTAAACCTAACCCTAACCATAACCCTAACCCTAACCCAAACCCTAACCCTAACCCTAACCCTAACACTAACCCTAACCCTAACCCTAACTTTAACCCAAACCCTAACCCTAACCCTAACCCTAACCCTAACCCTAACTCTAAACCCTACTTGACCCTAACTCTAACCCCTAACACTAACCCTAACCCTAACTCTAACCCTAACCCTAACCCTAACCCTAACCCTAACCTAACCCTAACCCTAACCCTAACCCTAACCCTAACCCTAACCCTAACCTAACCCTAACCCCTAACCCTAACCCTAATTCTAACCCTAACCCTAACCCTAACCCTAACCTTAACCCTAACCCTAACCCTAACGCTAACCCTAACCCTAACCCCTAACCTTTACCCTAACACTAACTCTAACCCTAACCCTAACCCTAACCCTAACCCGAATCCTTACCCTAACCCTAACCCTAACCCTAACCCTAATCCTAAACCTAACCCTAACCCTAACCCTAACCCTAACACTAACACTAACCCTAACCACTAACCCCTAACACTAACCAAAACCCTAACCCCTAACCCTAACCCTAAGCCTAACCCTAACCCTAACCCGAACCCTTACCCTAACCCTAACCCTAACACTAACCCTAACCCTAATCCTAACCCTAACCCTAACCCTAACCCTAACACTAACACTAACCCTAACCACTAACCCCTAACACTAACCAAAACCCTAACCCCTAACCCTAACCCTAACCCTAACCCTAACCCTAACCCTAACCCTAACCCTAACCCTAACCCAAATCTAACCCTAACCCTAACCCTAACCCTAACCCTAACCCTAACCCTAACGTTAACCCTATCCTTAACCCCTAACCCTTACCCTGACCCTAACCCTAGCCCTAACCCTAACCCTAACCCTAACCCTTTAACCTTAAACCCTAAATTCTAAACCCTGAACAACCATAAATCCTAAACCCTGAACAACCTTAAATCTTAAACCCTGAATAACCCTAAACACTAACCTCTAAACAACCCTAAACAACCCTAATCACTAAACCATAAACAACCCTAAACACTAAACACTAAACAACCCTATACCCTAAACCTTAAACACTAAACCCTAAATAACCCTAAACCCTAAACCATTAACACTATACCCTAAACAACACTAAACACTAAACCTAAAACAACCCTAAACCCTAAACCTTGAACGCTAAACCTTAAACAACCCTGAACCCTAAACACTAAACCCTAAACATCCCTAAACTTTTAATCCTAAACACTATACCCTAAACAATCCTAAACCTTAAACAATCCTAAACTCTTAACCCTAAACCCTAAACCTAAACCACCCTAAATCTTAAACAATCCTAAACCCTAAAACCTAAACCCTAAACACTAAACCCTAAACCCTAAACCTAACAATAACCAGAAGCCTAACCAAACCCTAATTCTAACAACTCTGCGCATCTGCAACACTCGGTGCATGCGCAACACACTGCACATGCGCACCACTCTAACTCTAGCCCTAACCCTAACTTTAAACTGAACCCGAACCCGAACCCTAACCCTAACCCTAACACTAACCCTAACCCGGGTACAAACCGAAAAGACTGGGACTCTCCGATATGAGCTGCACATCGGAAGTATCTGAAAACGCTGCCCCTGTATCTGAAAAGTTGAAAAGACCCACGAAACACCCAAAACGACTAAGAAGTCCCCGGAATGGGTTGCATGCCAATATTTACTGAATACCCAGCCTTGGTGAATGAAAAGTTGAAAGGACAGTCTAACCAGCCAAAACGACTGGGAAGTCCTCGGAATAAACTGCACGTCCGATATGAATGAAAACGTGCCCCGGTGACTGAAAAGATGAAATGACCTGCGAACCACTCCACAGGACAGGTAAGTCCACGGAATGAGCTGCACGTCGGAGGTAAATGAAAAGTCTACCCGGTGATTGAAATGTTGAAACGACTCGAAATCACCTGAAACGACAGTGAAGTTCACGAAACGGGTTGCACGTCACAAGTCATTAAAAACGCTGCCCAGGTGACTAAGAAGTTTTAACGACACGCGAACCACACGAAACGACTGTGAAATCTCAGTAATAGGTTGCATGTCGTAAATGACTGAAAACGCTTCCTTGGTGACTGAAAAGGTTACACGCTTCGCAAACCTCACTAAACGACTATAAAGTACCAGAAACATACGGCGCGTGGGTTATAATAGAAAACGTTGCCCCGGATACTGAAAGGGTAAAACGACCCGGAAATGACCCAAAACGACCAGGAAGTTTTTGGAATAGGCTGCACATAAGAAGTGACTGAAAACACTGCCCGACTGACAGAAAAGTTGAAAAGAACTGGGATCCATCAAAAGCGACAGGCATGTTCCCAGAATAGGCTGCACATTGGAAGTACCTGAAAACGCTTTCCTGGTGAATGAAAAGTTGAAATGAACTGAGTCCCACCCTAAGTGACTGGGAAGTCCATAGAGTAGACTGCACGTAGGAAGTGTTTGAAAACGCTGCCTCGGTAGAAACGATCTGCGAATAACCCAAAACGACTGTGAAGACCTTGGAATAGCTGCACGTTGGTAGTTCTTGAAAACGCTGCCCCGTGACTGAAAGTAGAAACGACAGGCGAAACAGCAAAAACGACTAGGAAGTACCCGGAATAAGATGAACATCGGTTATGACTGAAAACGCTGTCCCGCTGACTGAAGAGTTGAAAGAATGTGTGATTTACAAAAAAAGACTTGGAAGTACCCAGAATGGACTGCACGTCGGAAGTGACTGCAAACTTCACCGGTAAATTTAAATAGACCCGCGAACCTGTTAATGTCTCTGGGAAGACCAAGGAATCAGTTGCACTTTGGGAGTGACTGAAAACAATGCCCGAGTGACTGAAGAGTTGAAACGACCTGGAAACCACACGAAACTACTGGTAATTTTTCGAAATGAGCTGCACATCGGAAATAAGTGAAAATGCTACACAGGTGACTGTAAATTTGAAACGATCAGCGAACCAGTCAAAGCAACTGGGAAGTCCACGGAGTGGGTTGCACGTCGGAAGTGATTGAAAACGCTACGAGGGTGACTGAAAAGTTGAAACGACCCGTGCACAAGCCTAAACGACTGGGTAGTCACAGGAATGGGTGACATGTCAGAAGTGACTGAAAACGCTGCACTGTTGACTGAAAAGTTGAAACGAACCGGGAACCACCCGAAACATCTTATAAGTCACCGGAAGGGTTGCCCGTAGAAAGTGACTAAAATCGGTGCGCTGGTGACTTACAAAATTATTCGACCCGCCAACCACACAAAACGACTGTCTCTGAAACGTATTTCATGTCGGTTGTGACGAAAAACACTGCCTCAGAGACTTAAAAAGTTGAAACTATCTGCTATCCACCAAAAGCGACTGGTGAACCCCCGGCACAGCGGCTATTTAAAAGTGACTAAAAACGCTACCCCTAAACAGTGAAATGTAGAAACGAACTGCCCCAGAAACTTTAAAGGTGAAACGGTATTTGAACCACCCGAAATGACTGGGAAGTCCCAGAAATGTGCTGCATAACGTGACTGAAAATGCGTGTCTTGTTACTGAAAAGTTGAATGAAACCGAGAACCACACAAAACAAATGGTAAGTCCATGAAACGGTCTGCACGTCGGACATGACTGACAACGCTGCATCGGTAACTGAATATTGAAACGACACGCGAACCACACAAAAGGATTGAGAGGTCATCAGAACGGGATGCACTTAGAAATTGACAGAAGACACTGCCCATTGACTTAAAGTTGAAATGACCCGCGAATCACCCAAAATGACTAGGAAGTCCCGAGATTAAACTGCACGTTGGAATTAATTGAGAACGCTGCTCTGATGACAGAAAACTTGAACCGTGATCCTCCTTAAACGACTGGAAGACCCGGAATGTGCCGCAGTCCCGCTTACTGTAAAGTTGAAACAACTCACAAACCACCAAAAACGACTGGGAAGGTCACCGAATGGGCTGCACGTAGGAAGTTACGGAAAACGCTGCCCCAAGTGAATGAAAATAGAAAACACTCGCGAACCTCTGAAAACGACTGGGAAGTCTCCGGAATGTGCTTCACATTGGAAGTGACTAAAATGCTTACCGGGTGACTGAAAAGTTCAAACAACCCACAAAATTCACAAAAAGACTGGGAAGTCCTCAGAATGGGTTGCACGTCCGAATTAACTGAAAATGATTTTGCGGTGACTGAAGAGTTGAAACGACCTGAGAATTACCCAAAACAACTGGGAAGTTCCTGGAACGAGCTGCACGTCGGAATTGACTGAAAACGTTGTCCAGGTGAATGAAATATTCCAATTTCGAGCGAACCACGCAAAAAAGAACTCAGAAGTCATCGAAACGGGCTGCTCATAGGAATTGACTGAGAATAGTGCCCCAATGACTGAAAACTTGTAATGAAACGCCAATCGCCCATCTTTACTGGGAAGTCTCCGTTATGGGATGAACGTCGGAAGGTACTGAAAAAGTTTCCCCGGTGACTAAGAAGTTGAAACAACATGTGATCCACCAAAACGACTGGGAAGTATCCGGAATGGGATGCACGTCAGAAATGACTGAAAATTCTACCCGGTGACTGTAAAATTTAAACGTTTCGAGAACCACCCAAAACGAATGGGAAGTCACCGGATGGGCTGCATGTCTGACATGACTGAAACGTTGCTCATTTGACAGAATAGTTAAAAAGACCCGCACACAGCTCAAAACGAGTTAAAAGACTACGGAACGGGTTGCATGTCTGAAGTGACTGAATCGCTGCCTCTTTGGCAGAAAAGTTGAAACGACCCGCACACAACTCAAAACGAGTGGGAAGACCACGGAACGGGTTGCACGTTGGAATTGACTGAAAACTTTTCTTCGGTGATTGAAAAGTTTAAATGACCCGCAAATCATCGAAAATGACTGGGAAGTCCTGAGAAAGAACTGTATGTCGAAAGTGACTGAAAACATATCCCTGTGACTCAAAAGGTCAAACGACCCGTGAAGCTCCCAAAACGACTGGTAAGTCTTCTGAACGGGCTGCACGTCGGAGTTGACAGAAAATGCTGTACTGGTGACTAAGAAGTTGAAGCGACCCGCCAACCA